>NC_092138.1:66637852-66672852 GCF_043159975.1 Macaca nemestrina
GCCTGAGGCACAAGAATTCTTTTGAGCCGGGGAGTCTTGAGGCTGCAGTGAGCCGAGATCACACCACTGTACTCCAGCCTAGGCAACAGAGTGAGACCCTGTCTCAAAAAAAAAAAAAAAAAGAAAAAAAAGAAAAGAAAAATACATAAATGTTTAACTTAGTACCTGGCACATAATAAGCTCTTTATATGTATTAGCTATTTTTATGTCCTAGATCCTTTTTTTATTAATTTAATCTTGATTTTTTCCCTCCCTCCCTCCCTCCTTCCTATTCTCCCTTCCTCCCTTCCTCCCTTTCTCTCTCCCATTGTTCAAACATAGCATCTCTGTCTTTTATCCAGGCTGAAGTGCAGTGGTGTAATTACTGCTCACTGCAACCTCTGCCTCCTGGGCTCTAGCAATCCTGCTGCCTCAGCCTCCCAAGTAGCTAGGACTACAAGCATGAGCCACCATGCCCAGCCATGGTTTTCTTTCTCTAGAAAAGTCTGTTAGTGGGGATGTGAAAAAGAACATTCTTTATGTATTGTACATATTTTCTTTGAGGTATCATACATTAAAATTCAAAAATTAGGATGAACATTTGTACAAAAGCACACAATCAACTAGGATGAGGTTTTTTTAAAGTTGTTTTCCTTTTAACATAAAGTTTTATGTAATAATTTCCAATCCCTCATGCCTTCTTGCTTTCTGGCAATCTCAACTTTAAATCAGTAATACTTATTATAGGTACATTGGTACCTATAATAACAAAGCAACTTTGTTCTGCAAACGTTGGCCTAAGCTTTGAAAACCATGAGTCATTGAGTTTTGTGAATTCCAGTTAGACAGTAACAGAGGCCAAGACTCTTAAGCGAATAATATCTGAAAAGGAAGTACACAAAAACAGGTAGAAACTATTTAACTGTTTTATTTCTCTGTGTATATACATATAATATGTGTTTATACATAAAAAATACTTTTTTTGCATTTTGTGTAGCTAGTCCTAATTACATTTGATCAATGGTGTTTGTTAAATTTTTTAAAATATGTAACAAGTATGAAGGTTTTTCTTGTTTTTACAGCTCTTTTGCTCCTTAAAAGTATTCTGGTTTTTATTAGGATATATTATATGTATTGGAAATGAAAGTCAACACAGTGTGAGTTTAAATGGTTAAAAAAAAAAAACTGTTTAACCATTTGTACTTAAAGACACTTCTGTCAATATTCTCTCTGGAGGCTGGGTGCAGTGTCTCATGCCTGTAATCCAGGCAGTTTGGGAGGCTGAGGTAGGTGGATTGCTTGAGCCCAAAAGTTTGAGACTAGCCTGGACATCATGGCAAAACCTCATATAACACAAAAATATAAAAAATTAGCCACACATGGTGGTACACAGCTGTGGTCCCAGCTACTTGGGAGGCTGAGGTGGGAGGATTGCTTGAGCCCAGGAGGTTGAGCCTGCACTGAGGCATGATTGCACCACTATACTCCAGCCTGGGTGACATTGTGAGAACTTGTCTCAAAAAAAAAAAAGTATGTGTATATATATATATATATATTTTTTTTTCCTCTGGAGCTAAATTGAAACCCAGGTAGCTTTGGGGGCTTGTTATCTATCTAATATACAAATCTTCCTTCTGTACCAAGTCATGTATTGCCATAATAGAAAGTAGAACTTTTAAGGAGATAGGGTACCACATTATGGTGAATTAGTATTTCTTTTGTGATCAGAATGATCCAACATGTGTCTGTTTACTGTCCCTGACTGAATTCTCTCCTTCAGTTCTCTTTTCAGTCCAGCCAGGTTTTTGCATCACCATTCCACCCAAACTTCTCTTAACAGGATCACCAGTGACTTCCCTAATAAATCCAAGGGTCAGTTCTCAGTCTTTTTCTTACCTGCCCTATTGGTGGCATTTACTATAATTGATAACACCTCTTCTTTGATAAATACATTGTCTTTAGTTGATTTATGGGGCACTGACCTGTTCCCCCACCAAGTTTCCTCTCACCTCACTGATTACTCCTAAATTCTTGCTCATGTTCTATCCTTTTGCTACACTCAAACCCTTGGTACTCTCGCTCAGTCCTATTCTGAATACCATCTCCATGCCACAATTGACAAATTTATATTTCCAGTTCAGATCTGTCTCTGAAACTTAAGACTCATAATCCAGTATCAAATAGCAGTATCACATCTTCATTTGAATATTCTAATCCTATTGCTAATCCAACCTGTCCAAACTAAATTCATCTTTCCCTCAAAACATGTTCCTCTGCATTTTTTAGTTGCAGTAATTATCATTTTTGTTGCTGAGGCCAAAAACCTGGTAGTCATCTTTTACTGTGTTCTTCTTTTACTTTTTTTTTTTTTTTTTTTTTTGAGATGGAATCTCGCTCTGTCGCCCAGGCTACAGTGCAGTGGTGCCATCTCAGGTCACTGCAACCTCTGCCTCCTGGGTTCAAGCAATTCTCCTGTGTCAGCCTCCCAAATAGCTGGGATTACAGGCGCCTACCACCACATCCGGCTAATTTTTTGTATTTTTAGTAGAGACAGTGTTTCACCATGTTGGCCAGGCTGGTCTCGAACTCCTGACCTTGTGATCCGTCCGCCTTAGCCTCCCAAAGTGCTGGGATTACAGGCATGAGCCACCACACCTGGCCTCTTTTACCTTAATATCCAATTCTTCAACAAATCTTATTAGCTTTACCTCCAGATTATATTCAGAATTCCTTTATTTCTCAGCACACCCAGTACTCCACCCTGGTCAGAGGTACTATCCTTTTTGGACTGAATTATTGCAGTAACATTCTGACTGATCTCCTTGCTTCTATACTTGACCCTCCCATCTATTTTTCCTTCTCAGTGTAGTGATTCTTTGAGTTATAAGTCAAATCATATTACTCTTATGACTTTTTGTTTCACTCAGAGTAGAAGTCAAAATCCTTATAATGGCCTACAAAGCCCTTCATAAACCAATACCTCTGTAATCTTATCTTCACATTCCCTTCATTTTCTGCACTCTAGCCATACTGGCTTCTCTCCCGTTCCTTAAACACATCAGGAATATTTTTGCCTTAAAAACGTAGCTTTGGCTCTGCCTACTGTCTAGAATGCTCTTACCACAGAAGTACATGACTGATTCTTCCATCTCCTTGCAGTTGTTTCTTAATTGTCAATGAAGGATATTCTGTCTACCCTATGTAAAATTGTAACCCATACCCAATTTCCATTACCCTGCTCTACTTTTTCTTTTTTCCAAAGCTCTTATGGCTCTCTAACATACATCATTTACGTATTTAATATGTTTGATTTTTAATTGTTTCACTTTCCCACTAGACCGTAAGTTCTATCAAGGAAAGCAATGTCTATTTTGTTCATTGATATATATATCCCAAGCATCTAGAATAGTGCTTGCAACATAGTAACTGAATAAGTATTTGTTGAATAATAAACGAATGGTAAATATTGGGAATAATTGTAATGTTTAACCCTGAATATACCATCAGGTTTACTGGACCAAATTTTAGTTTGAGGTTTTTATTTATTTATTTATTTATTTATTTATTTTTTTTTTTTTTTTTTTTTTTTTTTTTTTTTGAGACGGAGTCTTGCTCTGTCCCCCAGGCTGGAGTGCAGTGGCCGGATCTCAGCTCGCTGCAAGCTCCGCCTCCCGGGTTTACGCCATTCTCCTGCCTCAGCCTCCCGAATAGCTGGGACTACAGGCGCCTGCCACCTCGCCCGGCTAGTTTTTTTGTATTTTTTAGTATAGACGAGGTTTCACCGTGTTAGCCAGGAAGGTCTGGATCTCCTGACCTCGTGATCCGCCCGTCTCAGCCTCTCAAAGTGCTGGGATTACAGGCTTGAGCCACCGCGCCCAGCCGAGGTTTTTTTTTTTTATTTTGACGTTTCTAACTATTTGTAAGAATTGAGGCCAGGTGCAGTGGCTCATGCCTGTAATCCCAGCACTTTCGGAGACCAAGGCAGGTGAATCACTTAAGCCCAGGAGTTCGAGAGCAGACTGGGCAACATGGCAAATCCCCATCTGTACAAAAAATACAAAAGTTAGCTGAGTGTGGTGGCACATCACAGTAGTATCAGCTACTTGGACGGCTGAGATGGGAGGATCATTTGTACCCAGGAGGCGGACGGAGGTTGCACTGAGCTGAAATAGGGCCGTTGTACTCCAGCCAGGGCGACAGAGTAAGATTCTGTCTCCAAAAAAAAAAGAATTGATAGGACATACTTCTATTCTTTCTTAAAGGTCTTCCAAAGACTAGAGAAGAGTTTTATTTTTCTTCATACATTGGACCCTTTTATAAATCTAAGATACCTCATGGCCTCCTGCCATACCTTGGAAAACTATACTGTTTCATCATCCTAGGAATAATTTTGTCATTACTTATTCATTATTCCCAGCTGTGCTGAAGAAGACTAAATTTTTTTAAAAAAATAGAAGGATGAAATTGCCTAGAAGGATAATGCAGGAGTGACATAAATCATCACTGTTACATCATCCTTCACTTTTATTGTGCTGCCTAAAGTATTGCATCATCTTTCAAGAATGTACAGTAGAAGTCTGGAGACACACTGTCTTTATAATCTTCTTTCACTTTCATTGAACAAGGCTGAGAATTCACAATTTTATATCTTCCACATAAAATGGCAAATAAGAAATTGACGAAACATGTTTTCACAGTTTTTAGATGAATCAGAAGATGAATGCAAAGAGACAGGTAGACCCTAATGATGTAATGAACTTCATCTTTTAAATAATTCTCAGACTACAGTTTTTCAGTGGATGTGGTAGATGTTTTTTCTAAAACTCAAGAACTGATAAGTGAATGATGTATTTCTGTGTAAAAAAACAAAGTAGAGTATTCTCATATAGTTACTCATTCAACAGAACGTTCTTTATTACATAATATTATATGACAGAAATCTGAATCATCCTGCTTTGATAAGGACATGACTGACTTTTTTTATATTTTATGATATTTGTGCATCAGAATTTACTTGATCTGCTTTTTATCAAATGGGCAAATGCTGAAGGCAGGTATGTATGCAGGGGTGATTAGAAGGAAATAGATAAAGAAATGAAAAAATTTTTTTCAATTGATCATTCTGATTGGTGCTTATGAATCTAAAAGTGAAAATGTTTTAGTTTTTTTTTGTGTATGTGTGTGTTTTGAGACAGAATTTCGCTTTTTGAGATGGAGTTTCGCTCTTGTTGCCCAGGCTGGAATGCAATGGCGCAATCTTGGCTCACCACAACTTTCGCCTCCTGGGTTCAAGCTATTCTCCTGCCTCAGCCTCCCGAGTAGCTGGGATTACAGGCATGCGCTACTGTGCTCAGCTAATTTTGTATTTTTAGTAGAGACGGGGGTTTCTCCATGTTGGGCAGGCTGGTCTCGAACTCCCGACCTTAGGTGATCTGCCTGCCTCTGCCTCCCAAAGTGCTGGGATTACAGGCGTGAGCCACCATGCTGGCCATGTTTTACAGTTATTAAGCAAAAAAGAAATGTATTTAAAATCTGATATGAGTATTTTTAAACAGATGTCGTCTAAGTTCATGCATGATAATTGATAAGTAGTTGCATTCCACATGTTGCATATTTCAGGTATATTTATCGAATAAAAATATGCATTTGCTGTCTTTACATTCTTATTAAAATGTCTTATAAAATTCTTTTTCATTATCTCTTTATTCTTCTATAAATTGTGAAATGACTTCGTTTATTAAAAGGTCCCATTGGACCCAGATAGTGGATGGTGAAAACTATTTTTCCTAGTATAAAGGAGTGGAATATAATGAAAAGGCACTAGAGATGTGAAGATGACTAAACTTGGAGAGATGAAGTACTGGTGGCTGACAGGGTAGTAAGTAGACTTCTTAGGCCAAGTAAATGAAACAACTAGACTGCTGTTAAATTCAGAAAAATTAAAATGTTGTGTAAGAAGAAAAATAAGGTACTTCACTACATAGTCATTATATAAATTGAATATAAATTTAACCTGAGGATGGAGGAAGAAGAAATTCAGATAGGGTGTTATAAGAAAATTAAATCCTCTTTTGTTACGAATTTAGAAATTAGATATGTAGAAAAAACAGAATGAACATGATTTAGAAATATTCAAGTAAATACCAAAAGAAATAGCGAGAGGTATAAGTGGTTGCCTCTTGGGAATGGGAGCTGGCATGAGGAGGAGAGAACTGGTATTGTTTCTTACATGGTATTTTAGTATTTTTAGAGTTTTTAAAATCCATGTGTATTACTTTCATAAGAATTAATAGTAAAATATGAAACTGGATTTAAAGAGAATCTCACTGGTATGTATCAAATGAAATTGAAGGCACAGGGAAAACAACAGTCTTAGATCTCAGGTGATGAAAAACTGTAATGACTGGAAGGGAACCAAAGTACTGGCTTGGAAAGACATTTTAAAGGAATATAATGTGGAATTTTAAGACCTATTCTGATTGGATAATGGGAGCAAAGTGTTAGGTTAAGATGCAAACAAACCTCTGTTTTGAGGCAGCACTCATAGCAATAGGGGAGAATGTATTTATGCCCATTTCAAGTGGAGTCAGAATGGTAGGTTGTGCTTTGGATATGTTATGCTTGCAATGAATGTAATAGAAACATTTGTGATATATCCTGTAAACAGTTTTAAGTGTGAGCCTGAACATTTTTGATCTAAGGTCAGGAGAAAGATTTGAAGCAAATCTGACCTAAAAAAATTATAGGAAAAAAGCAAGTTGTTTTGGACTTGTTTTTCACCAAGGAGCAAGTAAGCAGAGAACCAGACACTGGAGAAGAAAAGGAGTCAGGAAGTAGACAAGGAATTGTTAAAAGAAATAATAGGATAACTGAAAGAATGTAGCTTCCAGATTGCTGGCTATCAGCAGATAGATAGAAACTTTTATACAGCCTTTAAATCTTCCCTAGAAACCTTTTTAAAAGTAGCTTCTTGATTAGATTTAAATGGGTTTTATTTGTGCTTGTCATTTTACAGATAAATATACATGTGGTATATTTTCTTTTTGCCTTTCAGGGAACGTTGGAGGTGGGGAACAGGCATCCATATTCGATATATTTAAAGGAAGAAAAAACAACTTCCATAATCTTGTTACATTGACTGTTTCTGTTGATAAATTTTCCCATTTCTGTTCTTAGTATGATTTGAGGGTCATTTTACATTTCTGAATAAATGTTTTGTAAGCCAGGTTGTTCATTGACTGCACTTTTGGGGCAGAGGTAATGGGAGATGAGGCCTTCTCTCTCTATAGACAAAGGCCTTGATATGACTAATAACTTAGCAAAAGCTCTGTATAACCTTCTGCTAAGCACCTGTATTTATTTCCTCTTTCTTCTTCCTCCTCTACCTCTAAAAAAAGAAATCCCCATTTCTTTTACACACATGTTAAAAATAAAAAATTGTTTCTGGTAAATTTAATATGATTTAAAATAAGGTGAACATTTTGATGCTTTACTTGCAAATTCTGCTATTAAAATGTGTTTTATTTAAACTGTTGCCACTTATACAGTGAAAAATTTTAATGACTAAAACAGTTTTGTGACCAATGTTATAATTGAAAAGTATAAATCTGAGAAAACCAAGACAGAAAAAGGGAGCAGTTTCAGAAGAATGCAAGTGAATAAAGTGGCTTAGCCCTCAGGGGATTTGAATGTGGCATTGTGTGTATTTCAAAAGTTTCCGTTGAAAACAGATGCTGCTGATGAAGTTGGGAATAGTAACTTCATCTGTGGCTGTTTCAGTTGCTTATTAGAAGTGAGAAAGATCCCAAGGGGTTATCTCGTGTAGTGGAGTTAGGCTCAGGAAAGGATATGACATAAATATCTGGCAGCTTTGTGTGATCTTTAATCCATAAACACTGGTTAGGTACAAGCATGATTATCTATAAACGTGCAATTATCTTATTTCATGTGGATTCTATTTCTACCATAGTGTTATTTCAATAATGGCAGGGGTTTTTTTTGTTTTTTTTTTTTGTTTTTTTTTTTTTTTTGAGACGGAGTCTCACTCTGTCACCCAGGCTGGAGTACAGTGGCCGGATCTCAGCTCACTGCAAGCTCTGTCTCCCAGGTTTATGCCATTCTCCTGCCTCAGCCTCCCGAGTAGCTGGGACTACAGGCGCCCGCCACCTCGCCCGGCTAGTTTTTTTGTATTTTCTAGTAGAGACGGGGTTTCACCATGTTAGCCAGGATGGTCTCGATCTCCTGACCTCGTGATCCGCCCGTCTCGGCCTCCCAAAGTGCTGGGATTACAGGCTTGAGCCACCGCGCCCGGCCATGGCAGGGTTATTTTTTAAAGTCCATTTTAATTCTTAAGAACTGGTTATTACAGAAATTGTAAGTTTTTTCCCTAAACAAAGAGAACTGTCTTACTGAATTTTTATTATATAATGACAGTTCATTAAATTATTTACTGGCTTATGTGCCCCAATTCAGAACAGTACTTATTCATACAGTTGTCCATATGAATGTTTCCTTTTTTGCTTTTTCTTTTCAATTTTATTTTCTGATGTTATTCACAGTATGCAAGATATTACGCTGATAACTGGATAGATAAAATAGATGTGGTCTCAGTCCATAGAGCACTTTAATACAGAGAGGGAAATAAAATATTTATTGACATAGCCCTTAATATAGAGTTTAAAAGTGCCCAGGATCCTTGAAAATACAGATGAGATGCTTTCAGACTATGACTGAAGGAGAATATACTTCTACTACTAGAGGGAATCCAAGCAGATAGAAATGTTATTAATTCATTCAGTAAATATGAATACCTATGGTAACTAAGCAATCATGCTTTGATGTTTGGAAGATACAAAGATAGAAATTACACAGTTAAAGTCCAGATGTTACAAAATTGTGAGTGATCATCACTGCTTTTGAAGGGGTACCAGATAAGACTTCAGTGGAGGTGAGTAGGGACTTGAAGGCCATATCCCAATTCCAAGGGATGAATTGGGGGTGAATTCAGGTGTTTCAGAGAATAAATGTATAGGGCATAGCTGCAGAAAACAACAGGAAACTGGGGAAATTATTAGGTTTAGCTGGAACATTGGGACCAGGAAAATGAAGCAAGAGAAACAGGTAAGGGCCAAATCATGAAAGGCACATTGTATAATATACAAAGGAATTTTATGTGTATCCTGTAGGCAGCAAGGGACCATTCAGGGCAGAATGTATTCACATTTCTGTTTTAGAAATTACTTCAGTAGCAGTGGAATGAAAAGCAGGGTGTGATAATAGAGATAGTCAGAAGATATTTTAATAATCTGGGTAAGATATTAAGTGACCCTGGGCTAAAATCGTGGCATTGAGGCTATTTTGGATACCCTATTGATAGTATTTGATATGAAAAGTGAGAGAGAACCTGAGTTGAGCTTTCTGGTTTGGGAAACAGACTATGGTGCAAGTCATTGAGATAGAAGACATACAAGGAAGGAAAGTAGGGGTTTTGTTTGTATATTTTTAAGGAAGAGAAAATAATTCCATTTTAGTGATTATGAGTTTGTTGAAATACCTGTGAGACATCCAAGAAAAGACGTGACTAGAGAAGCAAATTTGGTAGTTCTCACTATGGGCATATATGACATAAACTGGGAGAAAAATTATAGAAGAAAATGGGCAAAGAATGGAGTATACCAAGTAACTAGTGAAGAGGAAACCACAAAGGGGGATGAGAGATAGGAACGCATTTTGTTCTATCAGCCAAGAGAATTGTAAGTGCCTCCTAGAGGTCAAGTAAGAAGACTGCTGAATATTTTCTATTTATTTTAGGTTGGTGCAAAAGTAGTTGTGGTTTTTGCCATTACTTTCAAAGGCAAAAACCACAATTACTTTTGCACCAACCTAAATACATTGATTTTGAGGAGCTGAGCCTTAAAAGATATTCAGAGTTCACAATCATGAAAATTGTACTGGGTTGGGTGGAAAATTGGGCGAAAAGGGAGACAGTGTTGGAGATCAAGGGAATGCCATGAGCAAAAGTACAGAACTGGAAAAGCACATTACAGACATGACCTTTTGTTTTAAAATATTACAAATGTAAAAAAGATGTATGAAAAGGAAGTGTGGACAATAATTTTTATGCTATTACTTTTATGATATAACTGCCCAAATTACTTAACCTCAAGTTAACTGGTGGGAGTTATTTACAACCTTTTCTACTTTTCCTTTTTTCTTTGTTTTTCTTAACATTTCACTATGTTTTAGAGCATTGAAAGAATGCCATCTCAGATCAGGGAGAGTTTTGGTTTTATGATGCAAGTACAGGAATAGATATTTAGAAAATCCAAAGTATTGGTTCCTTAAGGATTACAGGTATATACCAGCTATTGTTTCTTTTTTTCCCAATCTCTAACCGTGAGCTCACAGTCTATAATGTATAGACACACAGATTATTTGGGGATAGAACAGTTGCTAACAGACCTACACACTTAGTTTTATTTATTTCTTTCTTTATTGCGAAGGTTGTCATGCTCTGTCATCCAGGCTGCTGGCATGCGGTGGTGGCAGTGGCACCATGTTGGCTTACTGCAGCCTCAACCTCCAGGGCTCAAGCCATCCTCCCACCTCAGCTTCCAGATTAGCTGGGACTATACGCATGCACCACCATACCTGGCTAGTTTTTGTGGGTTTTTGTTGTTGTTATTTTTGGAGAGATGAGGTCTCACTATGTTACCTGAGCTGGGCTCAAACAATCCTCCCACTTTGGCCTCCCAAAGTATTGGAATTGCAGGCGTCAGCCACTGCATCTGGCCCACACTTATTTTAGAAGCTATCTTACATATGGGAGACGGTTTTAGTGATGTAGTCATCATAAGTTAATTTCTCATAGGCAGAATTCAGTATTGCTTTTTAAATAGCTCATTTTCCCAAAGAGTATATGCTTCTTGTCCTTTTTAAAAGCTTGATGTTAATTAAATTAGCCTTCTATTGTTAAAAATTCAATTATCATGGTTATTTAACACAGTAATGCTTTTTAGGTAGCATTAGATAGCACATACTATTCTACTATGTGGTAAATTCTTTGAGGGCAAGCACCATGTCTAAGACATCTTTCTGTCTCCAAAAATGTCTTTCACATGAGAGACATTCAGTAAATATTTATTGAAAATTAACTTGACACTATTAAATGGAAACTTTTCACTCTTTTAAGGTACATTCTTAAATCACCATTAGTGGCAAATTCACCACTGATTTGTGGAATATTGTTGTTCATTGTATGCTGAATCATACCTACCTTTTGGTGAAATATAATAATGAGTTTTACAATTTTAGATGTAACAAATTAGGGTATCTGGAAAATGTAAGGCCTCTATGGCTTCCTTATAGGAAGGAGCTATATGGAAATTAGGCTGAGGAAATGATTCTTAGTCTCTGGCACCTGCGTTGTAGATAACCAACTAGATATGCTGAACTGAGCCCTCTGTCTCAATAATCTTCGGTGATCTTTGGAAATACATTTTACTAGCTACTACCTTCTGTCAGATTGTCCCTAAAGGTTATGATAACCAGCTCTGTAATTATCTGTAGCTACTCTCTTAGTAAAGGAATGGTGATCTTCAGCTCTTCTAACACAGCCAAATATAAGCAGACTAAGTATAACTAAAGCATGGGGTGAACTAGCTTCTATCTTTCAGAAATCTAGCCCATATTCTTCCCGAGAACATTTGAAATGTGAATGCAATCATATCAGTAAATAGCTAAATTACCACTGCATCTCCCACAAAATACAAATTGCCCTTTTTTGCCCTATGTTGGAAAGCACACACATAAAAAAGTGCACATTAGTATAAGCATAATGGACAGGGTTGCTCTGAAGACTAAATGTATATTTAAAGCAATTTATAGACTCTGGATCACCATGTACATATAAAGATGTTTCTCATAATTAACATGCCGTAATTGTATGTATGTGTAATAAAGATAGCAGAATAGTTCCACAGATGGGGGGAAAGTGTAAAAAAATAAGACTGTAGGTTATGGGTCCACCCCTATGACCTAGTCACCTCTGACCAGGCCCAACCTCCAACTTTGGGGATTACAATTTAATATGAGATTCGGTCAGGACATATATTCAAACTATATCAATATCATCACCAGATGAATAGCTAAACAAATTGTTATATCCATACAATGGAATACTGCTTGGTAATAAAAAAAATGAACAAATTGCTGATACCCAATAACAGGGATGAATCTCAGAAATATTCAGGAGGAAATAAGACAGATACAAAATAGTACATAATGTATAATTTCATTTATGTGAGGTCCTGGAATGGGCAAAACGAATCTATCCTGAGAGAAGGCAAATCAGTGGTTGCCTTAGGTGGGGGACTGTCTGCACATGTGCACAAAGTAGCATTTTGGGATGATGGAAATGTTCTACATTTGATTTTCATAGTGACTACCCAGGTGTATACATTTGTCAAATTGAATCCTACTGTATTTTTACATAGGTACATTTTATTACGTGTAAATTGCACCTCATTAGTTTCCTTTACCAGCCCTGCCTTCTGTAACTTTTTTCCTTTTCTCCCTAAAATTGAGGTATTATCCATTCTTCTAAATTTACCATAGCATTTGTTTGGCCTTCTCTTACTCCTCCTTTCTCCTTTCATTTGTCACCTTGTACTCTACTAAGGCTATAAGCTCTTTTCATCATTCTTTACCCTCTAGCACCTTGCTCATTGTAGATGTTCCAACAGATGTTTGTTAAACAGAGTTGATTTCATATGAAGAAAGAATTATCAGCTACTGCTTTGATCACAGCTCTGAAATTTGAATAGAATCACAATCCTAGTTATCAACAAGAACAACCCTATAAAGCAGCTATAAGTTGTGGACAGGCATTCTTAGGACAGTCTTAATTTTACACTTTAGGGCAGTCCCATTTAACATTCTATGGCGTTGGGTGGTGGACACATGGAAGATGAGTGTTCTGGGCCCGATGGAAAGTCCTCTTTAAGGCGAATTACCTTGTGCTAGTTGCAAAGGTCTGGAAGATTTAATTTAGGTAAATTACACTACGTGACAATGTATATGATTCCAGTAATGAGAGAAAATTAGAATCAGAAATTTAGTACTAGAAGGTGCCACCGTGGATGCCATTTATTCTAACCCGTTGTCATACAGACCCAGAGATCTTAAGTATCCTGCCCAACACCACACAGCAAATTAGCGGCAGAGTTAACTCTAGAAGCCAGTTTTCTATCAAGTACCATACCCAGAATTTAACAAGTTGAAGAATTTGCTGTTTGTGGAAGTTCTGAGGAGTTGCCGTGGACAAAGCTTTCCTTGGGGTGAGATTTTGAGTTTAGACACAAACAGAATAGGTAAAGATCAAGGGCAGGAAGCTGCTGTCATTACTGGGTTCAAATCAAAACTGGAACCTTGGAGCCATGGCAGGGACAAGAATTGCCTTATGTGTTCCTGGTGATGTCTTTGCTTCATATACCACTTGAGAAATACTGCTTTAATCTATTGTTGAAACTTAATTTGTATACTTGTTGATGAATTTTCCATAGTAAGAATATGAATATGATATAACTTTTTGAGGAGTTGTTAGTACAGTTAACCCTTGAACAACATGGGTTTGAACTGCATAGGTCTGTCTATAAGCAACTTTTTCTCAACCAAAAATGGATTGAAAATACAGTTTTCATAGGCTGTGAAACCCACATATACAGAGGGTCAACTTTTTATATGTGCAGGTTCCACAGGGCTGACGGGAACTTGAGTGTGCAAGGATTTGGTTCTACCAGGGTAGTCTTGGAACCAATCCCTCATATATTCTGAGGGACAACGGTATATAAGAATATTATTGACAATAGCAAAGACTTGGAATCAACCCAAATGTCCATCAGTGACAGACTGGATTAAGAAAATGTGGCACATATACACCATGGAATACTATGCAGCCATAAAAAACGAGGAGTTTGTGTCCTTTGTAGGGACATGGATGCAGCTGGAAACCATCATTCTCAGCAAACTATCGCAAGAACAGAAAACCAAACACTGCATGTTCTCACTCATAGGTGGGAACTGAACAATGAGATCACTTGGACTCGGGAAGGGGAACATCACACACCGGGGCCTATCACGGGGATGGGGGAGGGGGGAGGGATTGCACTGGGAGTTGTACCTGATGTAAATGACGAGTTGATGGGTGCTGACGAGTTGATGGGTGCAGCACGCCAGCATGGCACAAGTATACATATGTAACAAACCTGCACGTTATGCACGTGTACCCTAGAACTTAAAGTATAATAATAAAAAAAAAAAAAGAATGTTATTGAATTCCACAGAAATGTTAAAGCAATCTGAATGGAGTCAATCTTCCTCTCTCAAACCTTCCTTTTTCACTGTTTTCTGTTTACATGTAAATTTGGAGAGTGGTAACAGTTGCCATTTTGCATTTCATTGGTCTTATATTTCATTTTTTAAGAACAATTTTAAGTCAGTCTTATAGTTAACATAATTTCAAGTGGTCATTTTGAATTTTAATGATGAAAGACATTGAGATACAAAAAGCAGCTCTGAAAATTATAGCAAAGCATACTCCATACATGGATCCTTTGAATGAAAGAATAATAGCGTGGATGGTTGATGAAGGAATAGAAGCTGCTGCTATTTAATGTATTCTCCATTCTCAGTTCATGGATACAGCCTCCAAATTTTACAAACAAAATAATCATCAGCACAGCATCTCTGCATACCTATGGATTGGTCTTTTTCCAAAGCAGCCTCATGGTTTTCTTAGAAAAGTTTTTTATTTAAAAATATGTCTGTAGACACTTACTCCTGGTAGGCCTGGGAAAATGTAGATTACTTTATGTCTCTTTAAAAGCCTTTCAAAGAAACAAGTCAAGCTTGATTTGTGTTTTTCAGATAGAGGAAAGTAGTAAGGTAGGAGGACAGAGGAAATCTTAGCTTTAAAGGGAGAAAAAGATCTTTCAGTCCTTTTGTCAACACTTTAGCTTCTGCATTAGTCATAGGTCCCTTCCCCCTTGGCCATGGGTGGACCAAAGGAATAGCAGCCATTTGCACGTTTGTGAAAGGACAGTGGAAAGAAAAGAAAACAGCTGACACAAAAAAATGTGGGGGATTATTTCCCCCACAAGGTCAGTGGTTTCTGGATATTTGGCCTCCTTTTTTTTTTTTCCTTTATTTTGCTGTTTTTGATGTTATAAAATACAGTGCTAAGAACCTAACCCTATTAGTGAGATATTATTCAGAGTCTAATTTTTTTAATGTTATAATGAAAGTCACGTAGAATGCAAAGCTAGTGGACACAGTTAATACTCATATTTGATCGAAAAACTTTTCCTCTACTAAACTGAGTTCAAATTGGGGGCCTGCAAGTTAACTGATACTGGACAGGTTAACTGGAGAAAAGACAAAGTTTATTCACACTTCCTGGAGCACTCAATATCACTAACTCTAAAGAAGAGTTTAGAGGGTTATAGAAGTAAGGGGTTATGCCTCTTCCTGTGGCATACCACAGATGCCAGCACTTTGGGAGACTGAAGGGGTTGGATCGCTTGAGCTCAGGAGTTCGAGACCAGCCTGGGTGACATGGTAAAACCCTGTCTCTACCGAAAAAATTACAAAAAATTAGCCTTTCATGGTGGCACATTCCTATAGTCCCAGCTACTCAGGAGGCTGAGGCGGCAGGATTGCTTAAGCCTGGGAGGCGGAGGTTGCAGTGAACCGAGATGGTACCACTGTACTCCAGTCTTGGTGACAGAGCAAGACCCTGTCTCCAAAAAAAAAAGAAGTAAGGGGCTATATACCAACTTAACAAAAGGGGGTAGTTTAGGGAGTCAAAGGACAGAAGGATCTCATTTACACAATTTTTTTGTTATGTCTCAGTGCCCAGTGTCAGTCATCTCCTTCCTGTGGGTCCTCCTGGAGGTATGGGAGAGTTGTAGCAACTCTCTGCTTTAATCAGATAAAATAAGTTAAGATTTCATTCTGTATCTGCTGTTGGATTTGTGGGCCCTTCACTGATTTTTTTTTTTTTTTTTTTTTTTAGTATTTGTATATAGTCTGATGCTTTTCAATGTATTTTCACATACCTTATTTTATTCTCACGGGACTTTTTAGGCAGATAGGGCAAATACTGTTCTCCCATCTCACAGGTCAGAAAACTAAGACTCAGAGAGGTTAAGTATTTGTCCAGGGCCACATAACTAATAACAAAGCCAAAATAAGAATTTCAGGTATTCAACATTTCTCACTATACCTTGAATACTCATAAATTGTGTAATCTGTTGTCAATCTATAAGTCCTTTAAAGGTGCCATGGTTGAGTAATATTTTATTTGTTTTGTAGGAGAAGATGGTATAAACTGGTTCATCAGTGACAAAGACATTGAGGTAAAATCAAATTATTTTTAAAATTCAGAATAATAATTTCCTTTGCCTCATAGTTTATTATGATAACTTTTAGAACATTAATAAATTTAAGTGGCTTATAAGAACACATTTGATTTTAGCATATGAGTGATTTAACTCTTTAGAAACTTGGTTCAGCCTTGAGTTTTGTCAGTGAGTTAATAGCTGTAATCATCCAGTCCCCTTTCCCTTTCTGTTTCTTCTCTCCTGTGGTGAGTCCTCTCAGCCCATATGGCCTGGTACCACTAAAAAGATCAACACCGGAAATAACTGCTTCTTCAGTGTAAGGAAATGGTTAGTCTATTTTTAGGATGTGGCAGGTGTTTTTCTTTGTCAATTATTAGCCTTAATTGTGGCAGATGCTACAAAAAGAGAATAATTTTATAACTTGGTTTTGGGAGATAGCTAGATTGTATTGTGGTCCACTTGGCCAGTTCAGCAAAATAACAAATAAAAGATGAAAACTGTTTTAAAGGTGGAATTCTACCAAACAAGCTAAAGCATGGTTGGGATTTACAATTCCTCTTTAGATACTCCATATGAGATGCATTGTTGGTATTCTCTTACAAGATTCTAGATTTAGATTAGAGTATGGGACAGTTAGAATTGGGTCACTCTGTAGGCAGAATGGATCTTAAAAGGACTCCAGTGGAAAGAAATTATCTCATTCCTTTATAGAAATTATCACCCAGTCTTGTAGGCAGTAACCCTGTGCTGTTCAGAAGAAGGGATATATTTGGTAGCTGTACTAACTTCACAAAAAACAAAGCCATAAAAACACTAACTCAAAATTTAAGCAGGCCTCTCATTCAGAAAAACATGGTGTACATTCAGTTATAGAAATCAGCAGTGGCTGGCCGGGCATGGTGGCTTACGCCTGTAATCCCAACACTTTGGGAGGCTGAGGTGGGTGGATCACCTGAGGTCAGGAGTTCAAAACCAGACTGGGCAACATGGTGAAACTCCATCTCTACTGAAAATACAAAAATTAGCCAGGTGTGGTGGTGGGTGCCTGTAGTCCCAGCTACTCGGGAGGCTGAGGCAGGAGAATCGCTTGAACCCGGGGAGTCGGAGGTTGCAGTGAGTCAAGATTGCGCCACTTCAGTCCAGCCTGGTCAAAAGAATGAAACTGTCTCAAAAAAAAAAAAAAAGAAAAGAAGTCAGCAGTGGCTTTGACTGAATGCTGCTGCAATGTCTAAGTGATGCGTGTCAGTACCCCTGCTAGATCTGAAACGTAAGTAGAGAAAGGTTAAAAAAAAAAAAAAAAGCCGGGCGCGGTGGCTCAAGCCTGTAATCCCAGCACTTTGGGAGGCCGAGACGGGCGGATCACGAGGTCAGGAGATCGAGACCATCCTGGCTAACACGGTGAAACCCCGTCTCTATTAAGAAATACAAAAAAGTAGCCGGGCGAGGTGGCGGGCGCCTGTAGTCCCAGCTACTCGGGAGGCTGAGGCCGGAGAATGGCGTGAACCCGGGAGGCGGAGCTTGCAGTGAGCTGAGATCCGGCCACTGCACTCCAGCCTGGGTGACAGCGAGACTCCGTCTCAAAAAAAAAAAAAAAAAAAAAAATCACATGGAGAAGTATAAAAGACTCAGCAGGGGGCAGACAAAAAGCAGTAGAGTTACCTTTATGGCACCTCCTTTTATGTTTTTCTACCTCTTTTTTTTTTTTGGAGATGGAATTTCGCTCTTGTTGCCCAGGCTGGAGTGCAATGGCACAATCTCGGCTCACCACATCCTCCGCCTCCCAGGCACAAGTGATTCTCCTGCCTCAACCTCCCAAGTAGCTGGGATTACAGGCCTGTGCCACCACGCCCGGCTAGTTTTGTATTTTTAGTAGAGATAGGGTTTCTCTATGTTGGTCAGGCTGGTCTCAAACTCCCGACCTCAGGTGATCCGCCCGCCTTGGCCTCCCACTTGCTGGGATTACAGGCATGAGCCACCACGCCCGACCTCTGCCTCTTTTTAAGAGAACAAGAGAGATCATGACGTTCCCCTGTGGCTAGGTTCTAAGTTGAACAGATGTAACTAATAATTCTCTTTCTTTATCAAGGTAATGGAACTGACTTGAAGCTTGATGTATCTTTATTCATTTATAGTTGCCTTTAACAAGAGTAGTAGATGGCTTTTATTTAGCAGTGAAACAATTTTTGTAATTCTTGATTTTTTTTTTCCGCTTAGGCCCAGATAGCTAATAACCGAACACCTGGAAGATGGACCCAGCGATACTATTCAGCCAACAAAAACATTATCTGTAGAAATTGTGACAAACGTGGCCATTTATCAAAGAACTGCCCCTTACCACGAGTACGTGAAATATGCCTTGCTTCTTTCCACATATGTAAACTCAAAATCTCAAGGGTGAGGCCAGGCGCGGTGGCTCACGCCTGTAATCCCAGCACTTTGGGAGGCCAAAGCGGGTGGATCATGAGTTCAGGAGATCGAGACCATCCTGGCTAACATGGTGAAACCCCGTCTCTACTAAAAATATACAAAAAATTAGCCGGGCGTGATGGCGGGCACCTGTAGTCCCAGCTACTTGGGAGACTGAGGCAGGAGAATGGCATGAACCCGGGAGATGGACCTTGCGGTGAGCAGAGATCGCACCACTGCACTCCAGCCTGGGTGACAAAGCAAGACACTGTCTCAAAAAAAAAAATCTCAAGGGTGAAACCCTATAACCTTAGAATTCAAATCATTTTATAGTATGTGTGTTAAATTTCATGTCGCTTACAGCCTAGTGTAGGAGAAATGATAATAAATTTGGAGTCAGAAAAATGTGGAATCAATTTTAACTTCTCATTACTAGTTGGGCAAATCATTTAACCCTCTATGCTTCTCGTTTTCTTGTCTATAAAATGAAAAGATTGAATCAGATGATTCCTGAGACCCCTTTCACTTACAAACCTTCTACTTCATAAGACAGCTTATTTCACTGTGAGATAATTTTTATTGTTAGGAAATTATAATTTGGGGCATTTTTAAATGTTTATTAATGTAAGTTATATTAGGGTACATCAACCTTTGGAACAACACAGAACTGAAGATCTTAGACGTTTCCTGACCAGATAATTAGCTCTTAACAAACATTTCTTCCATTCCTCCTACCTCTTCCAAATGACTGTTTTTCAGATAGTTCAGACAGCTCTCATGTTCCTTTTTTGTTTTGGCCTCTCCAGGCAAAACAGCTTCTGTATCTGTTTCTCCTATGACTTAGCTTCTAGATATGCTCCTCATTCTACTTTCCCTCTTACATACCTTTCATTTTGTCAATATTCCTATAAGAAGAGGCATAAGGAATAAATGCCAGCTGCTAGTATGTACAGACTAAGCCTTTTTGGCAAACAGTATACATACAGTGTTTTGGACATTTTGTTTGATTTAACAGTTGTGCTCAAGATTCTCTCTCTATTAGGTCTCAAATTAGAAATAATTTTTTATGGGATTATATTGAAAAAGAAATACTAATCTTCTACCTTTTGAGACTGAAGAGATTTTAATGATTTTTTTGCCACATAGAAAGTTCGTCGCTGCTTCCTATGCTCCAGGAGCGGACACCTCCTATATTCCTGTCCAGCCCCGCTTTGTGAATACTGTCCTGTGCCTAAGATGTTGGACCACTCATGTCTTTTCAGACATTCCTGGGATAAACAATGTGACCGATGTCATATGCTCGGCCACTATACAGATGTGAGTATCCTGCATGTAACTAATTTGTCAGGCTTTGGAGGGAGTGTGCAAGTTTGTAATTAATGTGCAAGTTTATAACTGTCAGTCAGCATACCTAAAAGAATGTTTACTCTGTACTATATAGATTGATAGTCATGTCCCTTTTGTCACTGAATATGTATATAAAGCAGTGCTCTAAATATCAGTGTACGGAGCCTACTGAATCAGGAGAGAGTATTAAGAGGTAGCATTAACAAATATTTTAGCCCATTCTAGCCCTTTTTCTTTATGTGCTTGCTAAATAAAGGCTGAATTTAAAGAGGTAATAAATAACATGTAAAATGTGTGTATTTATTCATATTTATTTATTAAGATGTAATCTCACTCTGTCACCCAGGCTGGAGTGCAGTGGTACAATCTTGGCTCATTGCAACCTCTGCCTCCCAGGTTCCAGCGATCCTCCTACCTCAGCCTCCCAAGTAGCTGGGACTACAGGTGCATGCCAACACTCCTGGCTAATTTTTATATTTTTAGTAGAGACAGGGTTTTGACCATGTTGGCCAGGCTGGTCTTGAACTCTCGACCTCAGGTGATCCACCCACCTCAGCCTCCCAAAGTGCTGGGATCACAGGCGTGAGCCACCGCATCCTATTTATGCATATTTAAATGAAAATATATGCACAATTAGCAGTTATATAGAAATGTTTATAGGAAGCCTATTCTGATCTTTTTTTATTTTTATTTTACTTATTTATTTATTGTTTTGTGATGGAGTCTCGCTCTTTTGCCCAGGCTGTGGAGTGCAGTGGCGCGATCTCGGCTCACCGCAACCTCCAACTCCTAGGTTCAAGCGATTCTCCTGCCTCAGCCTCCCGAGTAGCTGGGATTACAGGCACGGGCCACCATGCCTGGCTATTCTTGTATTTTTAGTAGAGACGGGGTTTCACCATGTTGGCCAGGATGGTCTCGATCTCCTGACCTCGTGATAGATCCACCTCAGCCTCCTAAAGTGCTGGGATTACAGGCGTGAGCCACTGCGCCCAGCTTTTTTTTTTTTTTTCCAGACAGAGTCTCACTCTGTCACCCTGGCTGGAGTGCAGTGGCATGATCTTGGCTCACTGCAACCTCTGCCTCCCAGGTTCAAGCGATTCTCCTGCTTCAGCCTCCCAAGTAGCTGGGATTACAGGCACCCGCCACCATGCCCGGCTAATTTTTGTATTTTTAGTAGACAGCAGGGTTTCACATGGTCAGGCTGGTCTCAAACTCCTGACCTCAGGTGATCCACCCACCTCAGCATCCCAAAGTGTTGAGATTACAGGCGTGAGCCATTGCACCTGGCCTGATTCTTCTTATTAATGATTTTGCTATTCTAATAGTCTAAGGAAAGAAGGACAAGGCAGCCATTACTTTAAATTGCAGCATATTAAAAATGCTATTTTGGACACCATTTGCATTGTATTGTTGTAAATGTATATGAAGTTTAGTCACAATTTCAAAGACCAGAGGGCTATTGAAATAAGTAAATCAGCTTTGATGTGGAATATGTAGCTTTTTACATTCGGTTTACCCTAACTCCTAATAAGTGTCTCATTAAGAGTATTTCATTTTAGGTCTTAATTGCGTTTCTTACTACATAGTAACATATGTTTATTTTATATTAACAACTAATCAATACAAAGTCATTTTTCATCCTCATACCTAAGTGGCAATTCTAATTCATTTAAGGCGTATTTATGAAAGGAGTATATCTCATTCTCTTTTTTAAAGCATTACTTATCTATTTTTTAAAATAATAAAAGTACTTTAATATGTACTTCCCCAAAGTCATGATACGAAAGCAGAAACATTTTTCTAATTTTATTTATATTGAAATATACCTGTAGTCTTTTTTTTACAGCCCTTTTTAATGCATGTCTGAAATACACCTATAATCTTTTGCTCAGTAAATTAGTATGGCTTTCTGTTGAAATGAATTTCAGATTAAAAGAGATTAGAGTGTGACTGTTTGGTATATATATGTATTTCTCATGTAAATAATGTGACAATTATTATTGTAATTCCACCAGCAAATTTATACTTAAATTGTTACCCATTTTTTAAACAAACAGTGGTGCATTTAATAATGTTTTGGCAAGTCATATTTTATCAATGGAATTGTGAAATTAAAATACATGTACATTTATATCTGGATAAATATTGTCAAATTGCTCTTCTAAAAGATTGTATCAACGTATCTACCTACCAGCAGTGTTAAGAGAAATGAGCACTGCACTCATCAACCTTAAGTATTATCAGTCTTTAAAATTTTTGGCTAATCAGACCAAAAAATGATATTTTATTGTTTTAATTTGTATTTCTTTGGTTATTAATAAAGTGGTATATGGTTAATTAATTTGAATACTCTATTCTCAAGGCTATATATAGAGATAGAAGTTGTCATTTCATTCCAAAGTACTTTAATCTTATTTTTCAGTGTTTACCAAGTCTTAAAAATGATAAATCCTGAATTGTCCTAGCATTATGTTGTTGTCTGCATTAAGTTGTCAATTATAGTTTTCTTAGCAAGATTTTCTAGTTTGGCAGTTATCTTTAATAGCATCTGTTTATTTTACTGTTTTCTTCCAAAGAGCTCTGACAAATACGGTCTTATTTGCCTGTGGTAAAGAAAGGAGTAAGACATTATCATAGACAATTTTTTAAAAATAAAAAACGGTACTACAGAACAGTTAAAAATTTCTTGTAAAAGGTTATATAATCATCTGTGAGTGTTAATTCTATAGGCCATTCCTCTTTACTTAATTTTGGCCCCTAATATATGTTAAATTATTATCTAAAATGAGAATTAATAATCACAGTGAATGTAAGTTTTTTTAAATAGGGTTAAAATCGTGGTATGCTCCTGTAATGTCAGCTACTCAGGAGGCTAAGGCAGGAGGATCTCTTGATCCCAGGAGTTTAAAACCTGGTGGCTCACACTTGTAATCTTAGCACTCTGGGAGGCCGAGCCAGGTGGATCACGAGATCAAGAGATCGAGACCATCCTGGCCAACATGGTGTGAAACCCTGTCTTTACTAAAAATACAAAAATTAGCTGGGCGTGGTGGTACACGCCTGTAGTCCCAGCTACTTGGGAGACTGAAGCAGGAGAATCACTTCTACCCGGGAGGCAGAGGTTGCAGTGAGCCGAGATCATACTACTGCACTTCAGCCTGGCAACAGAGTAAGACTCTGTCTAAAACAAACAAACAAACAAAAAAAACAGTCTGGGCAACATAGTGAGAGCCCATCTCAAAAAATAAAATATAATAGGGTTAGGCTGTGACCAGCTTCAGATAAGGCAGTACTCGTTTCCCCAAATCTACCAGTATCGACTATTTTTGTTGTAATTACATGGTGAAGGTTCTGGATGCTGGTCTTTGTAGCCTACCCACCTGGTATAGGATTCCCTCACAGCCCAGTCAAGCCTGGGCTCTACTGACTCCTTGTGGCAAGGCTCATAGTCCTTCCACCACCCCAGAAACTTCATGAGAATTCACATGGAAGCCGAGTCATTCTGGCCCCTTGTTGTTGGAACTGTACATGCTTTAGGTCTGTCTTGAAACCTGGGCCTCCACAGAAAATTTGTTTCCTATGCAACCCTATCAGATGCTTGCTGCTCATCTTCCATGATCCTGAATTAAGAGATGATATCAGCCTCTTTCTCACTTGCTATGGCTGCTTTTAAGTCATTACTCAACCCTTTTTATATAGATATCTTCGGCTTATTTAAGGCTTATACCCTCTGGCAATACCATCCTCTACCTTTCTTTGTCATTTTCATCTTCCCACCTACTGGACTTTCTGCTCATTCACGGAGGATTTCTGAAACCCTGAATAACTATAGATGTTCTAACTTTTTATAAATTGACAATATCGAGAAACTTCCAAGGCTGGGTGCAGTGGCTCACGCCTGTTACCCAGCACTTTGGGAGGCCGAGGTAGGCAGATCACTTGAGGCCACAAGTTTGAGGCCAGCCTGGCCAACATGGCAAAACCCTGTCCCTACTAAAAATACAAAAGTTAGCTGAGTGTGGTGGTGCACACTTGTAATTCCAGCTACTGGGAAGGCTGAGGCATGAGAATTGCTAGAACCCAGGACGCAAAAGTTTCAGTGAACTGAGATCGCACCACTGCACTCCAGCCTGGGCAACAGAGTGAGACAGTTTCCAAAAAAACAAAAGGAAAGAAACTTGCCCTTTTACTTTATATATTCCCATAGTCACACACCTAAACCTCTGTTTGGCCAGATTACCAGATACATGTATGCAAAGAGAATTTGTAGTGAAAATTGTCGAGTCATACTCAAATCCTTTCTGTAATGAAAAGTTCTCTCCTAAAATCTGTTGGAAATTCCTCATTGATTAACTACTTCTGTAAAAGTATTTGGTTGAAATCCCAGAGTTTTATGAGGTGAAGGATAAAAAAGATGACTCAAGGCCTACCAAAGTCAACCTGCATCATTAGTCCCTTTCAGAAGACAAGAACCTGGAGTGTGGAAAGAATCCTGTTTCTGAATCTGCTATAGTTTCTCTCCTCACTTGCCAACAATTTTTAAATATACAGAGAATTTTTAAATGTCTGTATACATTTAGCTTGCACACAGAGCAATTCTGTGAGCTATCTCTGACATTTCCAAGATAACGACAGCCATACATAATTGTATGTTTACTGTGCTGGAGGAGTGCTTCATTCACCACTATGTCCTTAGCATATAGTAGGTATTCAGTAGATTTAATCCTCACAAGCAGGATATGAAGTGTAAGTACTATTTATTACTCCTATTTTACAAACTAAAAACTGAGACACTACAAGGTTAATAAGTTTTGCCCAAGGTCTAAAAGCTAAAATGATACTGTACTTTATGAATATATGTGGAGAAAGCTTGCATATTGGCAATCTAGGAATCATCAGTTTATCTCCTGCTCAGAGGATCTCTCAACTTTTTCTTAAATATGCAGATATTATAGCTCTAATAAGCAACTTTAATATAACACTCATGACATTGGGGCAACATAGTGAGACTTCCACTCTTTACCAAAAAAGATTTAAAAATTAGGCAGGCAGGGTGGCATGCACCTGTAGTCCCAGCTACTCAGAAGGCTGAGGTGGGAGGATTACTTGAGCCCAGGAGATCAAGGCTGCAGTGAGCTATGATCACATCACTGCACTCCAGCCTGGGTGAAAGAGTAAGACTCTCTCTTTAAAAAAAAAAAAAAAAAACCAATATATTATAAAACACAAGGCCGGGCGCGGTGGCTCAAGCCTGTAATCCCAGCACTTTGGGAGGCCGAGACGGGCGGATCACGAGGTCGGGAGATCGAGACCATCCTGGTTAACACGGTGAAACCCCGTCTCTACTAAAAAATACAAAAAAAACTAGCCGGGCGAGGTGGCGGGCGCCTGTAGTCCCAGCTACTCGGGAGGCTGAGGCAGGAGAATGGCGTGAACCCGGGAGGTGGAGCTTGCAGTGAGCTGAGATCCGGCCACTGCACTCCAGCCTGGGTGACAGAGCGAGACTCCGTCTCAAAAAAAAAAAAAAAACATGAGGAAAAATATTTTCCAAACAAAAATAAATTTTACCTTAGGTTTTCAGCACTTTAAAAAACCCCTGGGGATCAAGAAAGCAGTATAGCATGTTGATTTTCAGACACAGAGCCAATTCTGTGATACCATAGAGCTTTACTGCTCACAAGAGACCGTTGCAGCTTCAACAATCTTTATTAATTGTTCAGATTGCCACTCTTTTTTATTAAAGCATGAGTGAGTTAGTGTCAGATATAATCAAAATCCAAACCTAAATTTTCTCCCTTTATTCAGCAATTTTTTTTCTCAAATTCCCTGCTCAGTGCTTTTAACTTTTAAAGTCTGATTTTTTAATACAGTAGAAGAAAATAATTCATAGAACATATTTCACTTTATTCCTTTATTTATTTTTATTTTTATGTTTATTTTTGAAACAGAGTCTCACTCTGCCGCCCAGGCTGGAGTGCAGAGGTGTGATCTCAGCTCACTGCAACCTCTGCCTCCCAGATTCGAGCAATTCTCCTGCCTCGGCCTCCCAAGTAGCTGAGATTACAGGCATGAGCCACCACACCCAGCTAATTTTTGTATTTTTAATAGAGGTGGGGTTTCACCATGTTGGCCAGGCTGATGCCGAACTCCTGACCTCAGGTGATCCGCCCACCTTGGCCTCCCAAAGTGCTGGGGTTACAGGCGTGAGCCATCACACCTGGCCTTTTTACTTTTTTGATGCTAGAAAAATGCTCCCATATCAGCCATATACTACAATATTTTTCACAGTGCAAAAGTTTATTTTAAGGAGAACTCAGTATAAACTGTGTAGTCTTTAACATACACGTGAGTGCTCAATGATGTTTCTTCAATAAATACATATGTAAAATTGACAACTAATGTCTTTTATTTAAATTTTTATTAAACTTGGAGATTTCCAGCAGGAAATATAAAGCATCTAGTACAAATCATTTCATACTTGTCGAATCCAGAATGGACAGTTACTAGAGCATTATTTTTGTAAAGGTAGTTATTTAAGAAACAGGTATTTATTTTATTTTTAGTCTATTCCAAGGAGCACTGAGTAGTATTCATACAATTTCCTCCCCTTATCCTTTCCACAGTCTTACTCAGATATGACTGGCCAGAAATAAGAATGGCTGAAACATCTTATTGAGCTGAATAACTAAGCCAAGATTTGAATTTAAAGACTTGCTTAATTCAAATATTTTGTGTAATGGCGGTTCTACCTTTATTCAGAAACATCTCCAGTGTTCTACCACCCAAAAAACTTTCTACATTTGTTCATTTAGCAAAAATTTGCTGGTTGCCTCTTACATGCCAGACAGTATTCCAAGTACGAGGGGAAAAAAAGATGAGTAAGACATGATCCCTGCCCTTGAGGAACTCAGAGTATAATAGGAAAGGTGGGTGTGTTAAGAAGAGTGTAAAGTGTAATATGAAAGTACATCAGGGTGGTGATAAATGAAAGAGTCTTAGAAGACTCTAAACTTAGTGACTTGCAGATAATGTGTACCTAGAAAATGTAGAAAGTGTAACATAGACCTAAGAAGGGAGCCAAGTAAGTGTGTCTTTTTATTTTGAGATAATTATAGATTCACATACAGTTTTAAGAAATAATGTAGAGGACTGGGCGCAGTGACTCTTTCCAGTAACCACAACCCAGCCCTTTGGGAGGCCAAATCAGAAGGATTGCCTGAGACCAGGAGTTTGAGAACAGCCTAAGCAATATAGTGAGACCCTATATCTACAAGAAAACATTTTTTTAAAGAAATGATAAAATTAAGATTCAGATAGCAAATAATCATGAACAAACTAATTTCCCTGCTAAACTTACTTGAAGAGAAACCACTGATATATTCAGATCTACTTAATGAAAATGAGAATGCCTAAATAAGAATAAATAATTACAGGCCGGGTGCGGTGGCTCAAGCCTGTAATCCCAGCACTTTGGGAGGCCGAGGCAGGTGGATCACGAGGTCAGGAGATCGAGACTATCCTGGCTAACATGGTGAAACCCCGTCTCTACTAAAAATACAAAAAAACTAGCCGGGCGTGGTGGCGGGCGCCTGTAGTCTCAGCTACTTGGGAGGCTGAGGCGGGAGAATGGCGTGAACCCGGGAGGCGGAGCTTGCAGTGAGCCGAGATCACGCCACTGCACTCCAGCCTGGGAGACACAGCGAGACTCCGTCTCAAAAAAAAAAAAAAAAAGAATAAATAATTACAAATTAAAATGCCCCCTCCCCAACAAAGTAACTAGGATGTATAAAATCACAATGGGAGGAATGAATGAAGGGGATAATTTTGAAAATAAAAATTCATCTCTGAAAAAACTAAAATGCTAGAATTATATTATTGTGATAGATTGATATGTACCTTCAGATAAATATGTAGTTCTGCTGACAGTGTGCATTACACTATCTTTGGAAATAAAGAGGAAAATGAGACTTTGGTTAGATACATGTACTTTGTTCCACCCACTTTTCTCAACGTTTTAATGTTATTTATAGGTAATATTGGAGCCAGAGGGCAGGCTGCAATTGATTGATTGTCTTACACAATTGTCGTATAGGCTTACCAAATGTTTATTTAACTGAGAGATCAGACTACTTCAAGAAAGTTAAGTAGATTTCTATACTTGAAGGTCTCCTATCCTCTTGATGTACACAAAACTCATGATAATGTTAGTGAAAATTGCATATGTGTTCATTGTTCAGGGAGTAAATCCCAAAATCAGGAATTAGTAATTTATTGGAACTGTTACCAAGCCACCTAATAAATGAATATCTGAAATTTTTTATGGTTGCAAATGTATGTGGCCTTATGTAAATAATTATGGTCTACATTTTAAACTTGAAGGCGTATGATACAGTTTGGCTCCACGTCCCCACTCGAATCTCAAGTTGAATTGTAATTCCCAATGTTGAGGGAGGGACCTGGTGGGAGGTGATTGGATCATGGGGGCAGATTTCCCCCGTGCTGTTCTTGCAATAGTAAGTTCTCATGAGATTTGATGGTTTAAAAGTGTATGGCACCCTGCCCCTCATTTGCTCTCTTTCTCTCCTGCCAACGTGAAGAAGGTGCTTGCTTCCCCTTCAACTTCCACCATGATTGTAAGTTTCCTGAGGCCTCCTCAGTCATGCTTCCTGTTAAGCCTGTGGAACTTGAGTCAGTTAAACCTCTTTTCTTCCTAAATTACCCCAGTGTTAGGTAATTCTTTAGAGTAATGTGAAAATGGACTAGTACAGTATATAACTTAGTACATTTAAAGTTTGAAGGAGAAACCAGTTCTTATTTTAAATTGTACTAAATGGTTTCCTTTCTAGCCATTTCTAAGTAACCTGAAAATTCCTCCAATCTTTTTAACTCTCCCTATAGTACATACCTCCTTGTCTAGTATTAGTCACTTTCAGTGGACTCAGCAGCTTACTAGCAAGCTTATCTTGTCTTTATAGAAAATGTAAGAGTAAGTGTGTAGAAAATAGAGATAATTCCCATTCTTCAGACCCTTACCTTTCATCAAAGGAAGAGAAAGATTGTCTCCTTCTAGCCTGCCTTTATAAACTTTATAAGCTCTCAACATTAAAGGATAAATAAACTTCAGTTTTTCTCTGAGAATCTTACAGCACTGAGGAATGGACTGACTTACTCTTCAGTCCAATCACATTTGGGAAGACACAAGTCTCTGATATATAAAGCAGAAGGCCACTAAGAATTTGTTAAATTTCAAACTTATTATATGCCACACCTTTTTAAAACTAAATCTAGGTATAAAAGTCCATGTAGACTTGAATTTTACTATTAAATCCACTAATATGAACAAATTCTGGGATATAATTATCTGAGTTATGAATTGAGAGTGAAAATAAGATCCTTGTTAACAACCCTAAGGCTAAAAGATTCACTAAATCTTACAGAATAAGGTCAGTGCTGCTGACTTTTATAGATCCCTGGATGTGGTGGAAGTTGCCTATAGTCCCAGTACGTGGGAGGATGAGGCAGGAAGATCACTTGAGCAAAGGAGTTCAAGTCCAACCTGGGCAACATAGCAAGACCCGATCTCTTAAAAAAAAAAAAAAAAAAAAAAAAGTATACATTCCAGACAGCTTTCTGATTTGGTTTTGAAAGTTTCTGTCAAATTACACAGCAGTGAAGCAATATGCACAACTGGGAAAGCTGTTTAACCTCAAACTATTCAAAGACTTACTTATAGAGATCTGTTTGCTAGCATACTAATCAATTCTATGTATAATCTTGTTGTACTAATCAATTCTATGTATGATCTTGTACTAATCCTATGTATGATCTGGTCGAACCCAATAAGCAGTTATTCATCTTGAAAAAGAGCTGTTTTCCTCAGTTGTCTACTAGTTAAAATAATTAGGCATGCCATCTAAAAGGTACACACAGTTCATCTTGAAAACTTACAAATGCCTGTAGTATGATTATATTTCAGTTAAAAAAAAAAAACAAAAAACAAAGTGAGCTCTGTGTAATCTACATGTATATGCTTGTGTGTATATATATGTACATATATAAACAATGATAAATGGGATAAAAGAATACATACCACGCTCTTAACATTGATTTTCCTCATCAGACTGGGAATAGGTTAGAAAAGAGGGCTGAAAAACGCAATTAGTTTTGCGTTTATTCGTATTTTTATTGTATTGTTTCATTTGTTTTAAAAAGAGAGTAAAAAGATAATTATGCAGGATTTCAGTTTAATAGTTAAGTGTGATCTTCATTTGTTGTAAGGCATTCTACTAATCATTTGCTTGATAAAAATAAAGCAATACTAAACTACTTTCAGAAGTTCAAGAAACTCAAGCAAATTATATAATAAATATTATGAGCTAATTGGCCTTTTATAGAACATAAAAATAATTCTCTCTGTAATCATGGAAGACATGGCTCAATTTTTAAATTATTTCATCCAGTGTTATTCTAAACTTTTACTTTTTTTAGCCCATTATATTTTAGACAGAAACCAGTTCTAATGTAGCAGGAAAAATTTCTAAAGTAAGCTACAGGGTCTCAAAGCCTTCTTTCTCACCCTCTCATCACCCTTGCTACCCACTGCTACTGGTTTAGGGATGCGTATTTGAGACAGAGTATCACTCTGTTGCCAGACTGGAGTGTAGTGGCACTGGAGTGCAGTGGCGCTGGAGTGCAGTGGTGCGATCTCAGCTCACTGCAACTTCCGCCTCCTGGGTTCAAGCTATTCTCCTGCCTCGGCCTCCCAAGTACCTGGGACTACAGGCGCGCACTACCACACCCAGCTGCTTTTTGTATTTTTAGTACAGATGGGGTTTCGCCATGTTGTCCACCCTGGTCTCAAACTCCTAACCTCAAGTGATCTGCCCGCCTCAGCCTCCTAAAGTGCTGGGATTACAGGCATGAGCCAATGTGTCCAGCCAAGAACTTTATTCTTATAAGAATCTGGCACAATGGAAGGGTCTTTTAATGGTATAGATAACAATGTCCAGTGATTTAAAACAGCTCTTCACAGGTCTCTGTAATTGTAACTCTTTCCCTGTTCTTAACAAACCAAAACTTGATAGTCTCACAACTTTTCCATAAATGAGTTGATCAGAGACCTGTATAGTGCTTGGCAAATACCACCTGAGCTGCCAATACTGGCTGGATTTCACATACGCCTTTTTTTTTTTTTTTAATAAGCCAATAGAAAAAAATTGCAGGCATATATAAAAAATTGGTAGATCCAAAAAAAAAAAGTTTGGAGTGGGCCCTGTGTGGTGGCTCATACCTGTAATCCCAGCACTTTGGGAGGCCAAGGCAGGCAGATCACTTAAGGTCAGGAGTTCAAGACCAGCCTGGCCAACATGTTGAAACCTTGTCTCTACTAAAAATACAAAAATTAGCCAGGCGTGGTGGCGCACACCTATAATCCCTGCTACTTGGGAGGCTGAGGTGGGAGAATCTGAAGTGGGAGAATCACAAGTCAGAGAATCACTGGAACTCGGGAGGTGGAGGTTGCAGTGAACCAAGATCGCATCCCTGCACTCCAACCTGGGTGCAGAGCAAGACTCTGTCTCAAAAAAAGAAAAGAAAAGTTTGGAGTAAAATATTCTAAAATATTTGCTCTTGTTATGTCAGGAATTATAGATGTTTTATTGTTTTCTACTTTTTATTTCTGTTAATCTCTATTTGCTAGTTTTATATTAGTCATTCTAATAGACGTATACTATCTAATTATAGTTTTAGTTTGCATTTTCTAATGGCTAATAATGTTGAATATCCTTTCATGTATGCACTTATCATCCTTCTTTCTTCTTTGGTGAAATATTAACATCCCTTCCTAATTTTTAATGAGAGTGTTAATTTTCTTCTCATTGGCTGTTGATAGTTCTGTCTGTATTTTGGATATAAGTCTTCAGTTGGGTATGTGATTTCAGAATATTTTTTCCAGTCCATAGTTTGTCTTCGTATTTTCTTGACAGTTCTCAGGCAAAGCAGAAATTTTTAAATTTAATGAAGTCTAACTTATAAATTTGAACTCTTTACCCAACCCCAGATCACAGAGTTTTTTGTTTTTGTTTTTTGAGACAGGGTCTCATTCTGTCCCGCAGGCTGAAGTGTAGTGGTGCAATCTTGGCTCACTGCAACCTCCACCTCCCAGGCTCAAGTGATCCTACCACCTCAGCCTCCTAGTTGTTGCGACGATAGGCACGTGCCACCATGCTCGTCTGACTTTTCTATTTTTTATAGAAATGAGGTTTTGTTTTGTTGCCCAGGCTGGTCTTGAACTCCTGGACTCAAGTGATCTGCCCACCTTGGCCTCAAGTGCTAGTATTACAGGCATGAGCCACCATGGCCAGCCAGAAGATTTTCTCCTGTGTATTCTTTCAGATGTTTCTACTTTTATATTTAGATCTGTTATCTATTTTAAGTTAAACTTTGTATAATATGAGGTTTAGATCAAGGTTCATTTTTTTTTTCTTTACGTATGGTTAACCAGTTGTTCTAACACCATTTGTCGAAAAGACTTTCCATTCTCAACTGAATTGATTTTGCATCTTTGTCAAAGGCCAATTGGCCATATTTACATGGATTGATTCCTGGACTCTATTTTGTTGCACTGATGTATGTATATGTCCTACTTGCTAAGGCCATATGGTCTTGATTGCTATAGTTTTATAGTAAGTCTTAAAATAAGTAGCGAGATTTCTTAAACTTTTGTTTTTGTTTTGTTTTTGAGACCCCAAGTGTCACTCTGTTGCCCAGGCTAGAGTGCAGTGGCACCGTGTTGGCTCACTGCAACCTCCGTCTCCTGGGTTCAAGCAGTTCTCCTGTCTCAGCCTCCCAAGTAGCTGGGATTACAGGCGCCCACCACCACGCTCGGCTTATTTTTATATTTTTAGTAGAGACAGGGTTTCACCATGTTGGCCAGGCTAGTCTCGAACTCCTGACCTCAGGTGATCTGCCAACCTTGGCCTCCCAAATTGCTGGAATTACAGGTGTGAGCCACCACACCTGGCCAACTTTGGTTATTTTTTTACAAAATAACTTTTGCTGTTCTAATTCCTTTCCCCCTTCATATAATTCTAGAATCACCTTGTCTATACTTATGATAATTTCTGATAGGATTTTGATTACAGTTGTGTTCAGTCTATAGACTACTGTAGGGTTAGTTGACTCCACTGTATTGAGTCTTCCAATCCATGAACATGGTATGTCTCTTTGTTTATTTAGAACTCCTTTAGCTTCCATTATCAGATTTTTGTAGTTTTAACTATACACGTTCTCTACATAGTTAGTTATGTGTATTTAAGTTATAAGTATTTTGCCTTTCTTGGAATTATAGAAAAAAGGTATTGTCTTACTACAACATCAGACCTAAGGATGATTATTTGTGTATCTGACATATGCTGGACGCTATCAACATCTTGGGAGAAGAGGAAAAGGAAATTTCCCCAAAAGCATTCCATGAGATTTAGAACTGGATAACAGGGCATTGATTGTAAGTAGAAGGAGTTTAATGTAGTTGACTAAGGTGAATTAGGATTGGTTTTGGTGGTTTTAAACAATTTGCTCTATTAAGTATTTGTTATTTATGATGGACTTTGTATAATTGGGTTTTTTTTTTTGTTTTTGAGACAGATTCTCACTCTGTTGCCCAGGCTGGAGTGCAGTGGTGTAATCTCGGCTCAATGCAACCTCCGCCTCTTGGGTTCAAGCGATTCTCCTGCCTCAGCCTCCCAAGTAGCTGGGAGTACAGGCACTTACCACCACATCCGCCTAATTTTTTGTATTTTTAGTAGAGACGGGGTTTCATGTGTTAGCCTGGATGGCCTCAATCTCCTGACCTCGTGATCTGCCTACCTTGGCCTCCCAAAGTACTGGGATTACAGGCATAAGCCACCAGGCCCGGCCACCATTTTTTCTTTTTCTTTTTAAGTAGAGGTGGGGTCTCGCTGTTAGCCACACTGGTCTCAAACTCTTGGCCTGAAGTGATCCTCCCACATCAGTCTCCCAAAGTGCTGGGATTATAGAAATGAGCCACTGTTCCTGGCCTATAATTGGTTTATAAGTAAAGTTCTAAATTTTCACTTTGTAATTATTTTACCAGGCTGGGTGCCATGGCTTATGCCTGTAATTTCAGCCTTTGGGAGGCCAAGGTGAAAGGATCACTTGGAGCCAGGAGTTTGAGACCAGCCTAGGGACTATAGTGAGACTCCATCTCTACAAAAAATGAAAAATTAGCCAAGCACTGTGGTCCATGCCTGTAGTCGTAACTACTCTGGAGGCTGAGGTCAGAGAATCCTGCTTGAGCCCAGGAGATCAGGGCTGCAGTCAGCTATGATTCCACCACTGCATTCTAGCCTGGGCAACAGAGTAAGACCCTGTCTCTAAATAAATAAATTAAAATAAAATAAAATAAAGTGAAACTAATTTGCCTTTAGTTTACCTCTTTTGAGTCTAGTGTAAAACTTCTGGTTCCTGCTAGTGTACTTAAACAGTATAGTATAGAACCTTTGCAGACTTAGTTTATAATTTTCTCAGGATGTCAGTGCTCAGATTTCATTATTCCAATACCAAAGTGACAATGAAATCACTCATGGCAGTTGTAATGGAGGAATGTCACCAACATAGGTTTTTATTTTTTTTAGGGGATTTTTTTGTTTTTTAAGAAATGGGATATCTGAGTGAGCTGAAAGTTATGAAGACAGGAACTCAGAAAGAGTTAAGGTACTAGAAAGCAGGAAGTAAGACCTCTTCCATCCATCGTGCACATGGACTATGTATCCACTACCAAACCACTTAGATGGATTCCCAGAATTATAGGGATCTACCTCTACATGTTATTCTCCCTGGTGTCCACTT